>NC_092148.1:93551950-93589450 GCF_045791955.1 Oncorhynchus clarkii lewisi
TTACAATGACGGCCTAGGAACAGTGGGTTAACTGGTCTAGGAACAGTGGGTTAACTGGTCTAGGAACAGTGGGGTTAACTGGTCTAGGAACAGTGGGTTAACTGGCCTAGGAACAGTGGGTTAACTGGTCTAGGAACAGTGGGTTAAATGGTCTAGGAACAGTGGGTTAACTGGTCTAGGAACAGTGGGTTAAACTGGTCTAGGAACAGTGGGTTAACTGGTCTAGGAACAGTGGGTTAACTGGTCTAGGAACAGTGGGTTAACTGGTCTAGGAACAGTGGGTTAACTGGTCTAGGAACAGTGGGTTAACTGGTCTAGGAACAGTGGGTTTAACTGGTCTAGGAACAGTGGGTTAACTGGTCTAGGAACAGTGGGTTAACTGGTCTAGGAACAGTGGGTTAACTGGTCTAGGAACAGTGGGTTAACTGGTCTAGGAACAGTGGGTTAACTGGTCTAGGAACAGTGGGTTTAACTGGTCTAGGAACAGTGGGTTAACTGGTCTAGGAACAGTGGGTTAACTGGTCTAGGAACAGTGGGTTAACTGGTCTAGGAACAGTGGGTTAACTGGTCTAGGAACAGTGGGTTAACTGCCTGTTCAGGGGGCAGAAGGACAGATTTGTACCTTGTCAGATCGGGGGATTCGAACTTGCAACCTTCCAGGTTACTAGTCCAACGCTCTAACCACTGGGCTACCCTGCCGCCCATCCACTCTAACCACTAGGCTACCCTGCCGCCCCTCCACTCTAACCACTACGGTACCCTGCCGCCCCCATAATGACAAATAGGTCACCAAATTCTGTATCCCTGAACAGATCCCTGTTTATCTCACGGAATGAATTTAATCACAGAGGATGTTAATCCCCATAGCTCTCCTAAACATAGCCCCTAATTCTGTTCAGGAATCATTCATTGTAATGGACACACATATCCCTGGAAACCTGAATGAATGTAATAGCCCTACTAGGGATTAGACAGTTCTATATCCTCTAAAATGTAATGTAGACCTACTTCCATCACCCTGTCCTCTAAATATAATGTAGACCTACTTCCATCACTCTGTCCTCTAAAATGTAACGTAGACCTACTTCCATCACTCTGTCCTCAAACATATAACGTAGAGCTACTTCCATCACTCTGTCCTCTAAATATAATGTAGACCTACTTCCATCACCCTGTCCTCTAAATATAATGTAGAGCTACTTCCATCACTCTGTCCTCTAAATATAATGTAGAGCTACTTCCATCACTCTGTCCTCTAAATATAACGTAGAGCTACTTCCATCACTCTGTCCTCTAAATATAATGTAGACCTACTTCCATCACCCTGTCCTCTAAATATAATGTAGAGCTACTTCCATCACTCTGTCCTCTAAATATAACGTAGAGCTACTTCCATCACTCTGTCCTCTAAATATAATGTAGACCTGCTTCCATCACCCTGTCCTCTAAATATAATGTAGAGCTACTTCCATCACCCTGTCCTCTAAATATAACGTAGAGCTACTTCCATCACTCTGTCCTCTAAATATAATGTAGACCTACTTCCATCACCCTGTCCTCTAAATATAATGTAGAGCTACTTCCATCACTCTGTCCTCTAAATATAACGTAGAGCTACTTCCATCACCCTGTCCTCTAAATATAATGTAAAGCTACTTCCATCACTCTGTCCTCTAAATATAATGTAGAGCTACTTCCATCACCCTGTCCTCTAAATATAATGTAGAGCTACTTCCATCACTCTGTCCTCTAAATATAACGTAGAGCTACTTCCATCACTCTGTCCTCTAAATATAATGTAGACCTACTTCCATCACCCTGTCCTCTAAATATAATGTAGAGCTACTTCCATCACTCTGTCCTCTAAATATAACGTAGAGCTACTTCCATCACCCTGTCCTCTAAATATAATGTAGAGCTACTTCCATCACTCTGTCCTCTAAATATAATGTAGAGCTACTTCCATCACCCTGTCCTCTAAATATAATGTAGAGCTACTTCCATCACTCTGTCCTCTAAATATAATGTAGAGCTACTTCCATCACCCTGTCCTCTAAATATAATGTAGAGCTACTTCCATCACCCTGTCCTCTAAATATAATGTAGAGCTACTTCCATCACTCTGTCCTCTAAATATAATGTAGAGCTACTTCCATCACCCTGTCCTCTAAATATAATGTAGAGCTACTTCCATCACTCTGTCCTCTAAATATAATGTAGAGCTACTTCCATCACCCTGTCCTCTAAATATAATGTAGAGCTACTTACATCACCCTGTCCTCTAAATATAATGTAGAGCTACTTCCATCACTCTGTCCTCTAAATATAATGTAGAGCTACTTCCATCACTCTGTCCTCTAAATATAATGTAGAGCTACTTCCATCACTCTGTCCTCTAAATATAATGTAGAGCTACTTCCATCACCCTGTCCTCTAAATATAATGTAGAGCTACTTCCATCACTCTGTCCTCTAAATATAACGTAGAGCTACTTCCATCACTCTGTCCTCTAAATATAATGTAGACCTACTTCCATCACCCTGTCCTCTAAATATAATGTAGAGCTACTTCCATCACCCTGTCCTCTAAATATAACGTAGAGCTACTTCCATCACTCTGTCCTCTAAATATAATGTAGACCTACTTCCATTACCCTGTCCTCTAAATATAATGTAGAGCTACTTCCATCACTCTGTCCTCTAAATATAACGTAGAGCTACTTCCATCACTCTGTCCTCTAAAATGTAATGTAGACCTACTTCCATCACCCTGTCCTCTAAATATAATGTAGAGCTACTTCCATCACTCTGTCCTCTAAATATAACGTAGAGCTACTTCCATCACCCTGTCCTCTAAATATAATGTAGAGCTACTTCCATCACTCTGTCCTCTAAATATAATGTAGAGCTACTTCCATCACCCTGTCCTCTAAATATAATGTAGAGCTACTTCCATCACTCTGTCCTCTAAATATAATGTAGAGCTACTTCCATCACCCTGTCCTCTAAATATAATGTAGAGCTACTTCCATCACCCTGTCCTCTAAATATAATGTAGAGCTACTTCCATCACTCTGTCCTCTAAATATAATGTAGAGCTACTTCCATCACCCTGTCCTCTAAATATAATGTAGAGCTACTTCCATCACTCTGTCCTCTAAATATAATGTAGAGCTACTTCCATCACCCTGTCCTCTAAATATAATGTAGAGCTACTTACATCACCCTGTCCTCTAAATATAATGTAGAGCTACTTCCATCACTCTGTCCTCTAAATATAATGTAGATCTACTTCCATCACTCTGTCCTCTAAATATAATGTAGAGCTACTTCCATCACTCTGTCCTCTAAATATAATGTAGAGCTACTTCCATCACTGTCCTCTAAATATAACATAGAGCTACTTCCATCACTCTGTCCTCTAAATATAATGTAGACCTACTTCCATCACTCTGTCCTCTAAATATAACGTAGAGCTACTTCCATCACTCTGTCCTCTAAATATAATGTAGACCAATTTCCATCACTCTGTCCTCTAAATATAATGTAGAGCTACTTCCATCACTCTGTCCTCTAAATATAATGTAGAGCTACTTCCATCACTCTGTCCTCTAAATATAACGTAGAGCTACTTCCATCACTCTGTCCTCTAAATATAATGTAGACCAATTTCCATCACACTGTCCTCTAAATATAATGTAGACCTACTTCCATCACCCTGTCCTCTAAATATAATGTAGACCAATTTCCATCACTCTGTCCTCTAAATATAATGTAGAGCTACTTCCATCACTCTGTCCTCTAAATATAATGTAGAGCTACTTCCATCACCCTGTCCTCTAAATATAATGTAGAGCTACTTCCATCACCCTGTCCTCTAAATATAATGTAGAGCTACTTCCATCACTCTGTCCTCTAAATGTAATGTAGAGCTACTTCCATCACCCTGTCCTCTAAATATAATGTAGAGCTACTTACATCACCCTGTCCTCTAAATATAATGTAGAGCTACTTCCATCACTCTGTCCTCTAAATATAATGTAGAGCTACTTCCATCACTCTGTCCTCTAAATATAATGTAGAGCTACTTCCATCACTCTGTCCTCTAAATATAATGTAGAGCTACTTCCATCACCCTGTCCTCTAAATACAATGTAGAGCTACTTCCATCACTCTGTCCTCTAAATATAACGTAGAGCTACTTCCATCACTCTGTCCTCTAAATATAATGTAGACCTACTTCCATCACCCTGTCCTCTAAATATAATGTAGAGCTACTTCCATCACCCTGTCCTCTAAATATAACGTAGAGCTACTTCCATCACTCTGTCCTCTAAATATAATGTAGACCTACTTCCATCACCCTGTCCTCTAAATATAATGTAGAGCTACTTCCATCACTCTGTCCTCTAAATATAACGTAGAGCTACTTCCATCACTCTGTCCTCTAAAATGTAATGTAGACCTACTTCCATCACCCTGTCCTCTAAATATAATGTAGAGCTACTTCCATCACTCTGTCCTCTAAATATAACGTAGAGCTACTTCCATCACCCTGTCCTCTAAATATAATGTAGAGCTACTTCCATCACTCTGTCCTCTAAATATAATGTAGAGCTACTTCCATCACCCTGTCCTCTAAATATAATGTAGAGCTACTTCCATCACTCTGTCCTCTAAATATAATGTAGAGCTACTTCCATCACTCTGTCCTCTAAATATAATGTAGAGCTACTTCCATCACCCTGTCCTCTAAATATAATGTAGAGCTACTTCCATCACTCTGTCCTCTAAATATAATGTAGAGCTACTTCCATCACCCTGTCCTCTAAATATAATGTAGAGCTACTTCCATCACCCTGTCCTCTAAATATAATGTAGAGCTACTTCCATCACTCTGTCCTCTAAATATAATGTAGAGCTACTTCCATCACCCTGTCCTCTAAATATAATGTAGAGCTACTTCCATCACCCTGTCCTCTAAATATAATGTAGAGCTACTTCCATCACCCTGTCCTCTAAATATAATGTAGAGCTACTTACATCACCCTGTCCTCTAAATATAATGTAGAGCTACTTCCATCACTCTGTCCTCTAAATATAATGTAGATCTACTTCCATCACTCTGTCCTCTAAATATAATGTAGAGCTACTTCCATTACTCTGTCCTCTAAATATAATGTAGACCTACTTCCATCACTCTGTCCTCTAAATATAACGTAGAGCTACTTCCATCACTCTGTCCTCTAAATATAATGTAGAGCTACTTCCATCACTCTGTCCTCTAAATATAATGTAGAGCTACTTCCATCACTCTGTCCTCTAAATATAATGTAGACCTACTTCCATCACTCTGTCCTCTAAATATAATGTAGAGCTACTTCCATCACTCTGTCCTCTAAATATAACGTAGAGCTACTTCCATCACTCTGTCCTCTAAATATAATGTAGACCTACTTCCATCACTCTGTCCTCTAAATATAACGTAGAGCTACTTCCATCACTCTGTCCTCTAAATATAATGTAGACCAATTTCCATCACTCTGTCCTCTAAATATAATGTAGAGCTACTTCCATCACTCTGTCCTCTAAATATAATGTAGAGCTACTTCCATCACTCTGTCCTCTAAATATAACGTAGAGCTACTTCCATCACTCTGTCCTCTAAATATAATGTAGACCAATTTCCATCACTCTGTCCTCTAAATATAATGTAGACCTACTTCCATCACCCTGTCCTCTAAATATAATGTAGACCAATTTCCATCACTATGTCCTCTAAATATAATATAGACCTACTTCCATCACTCTGTCCTCTAAATATAACGTAGAGCTACTTCCATCACTCTGTCCTCTAAATATAATGTAGACCAATTTCCATCACTCTGTCCTCTAAATATAATGTAGAGCTACTTCCATCACTCTGTCCTCTAAATATAATGTAGAGCTACTTCCATCACCCTGTCCTCTAAATATAATGTAGAGCTACTTCCATCACTCTGTCCTCTAAATATAATGTAGACCTACTTCCATCACCCTGTCCTCTAAATATAATGTTGAGCTACTTCCATCACTCTGTCCTCTAAATATAATGTAGAGCTACTTCCATCACTCTGTCCTCTAAATATAACGTAGAGCTACTTCCATCACTCTGTCCTCTAAATATAACGTAGAGCTACTTCCATCACTCTGTCCTCTAAATATAACGTAGAGCTACTTCCATCACTCTGTCCTCTAAATATAACGTAGAGCTACTTCCATCACTCTGTCCTCTAAATATAACGTAGAGCTACTTCCATCACTCTGTCCTCTAAATATAATGTAGAGCTACTTCCATCACTCTGTCCTCTAAATATAATGTAGAGCTACTTCCATCACTCTGTCCTCTAAATATAATGTAGAGCTACTTCCATCACTCTGTCCTCTAAATATAACGTAGACCTACTTCCATCACCCTGTCCTCTAAATATAATGTAGACCTACTTCCATCACTCTGTCCTCTAAATATAACGTAGAGCTACTTCCATCACCCTGTCCTCTAAATATAACGTAGAGCTACTTCCATCACTCTGTCCTCTAAATATAACGTAGAGCTACTTCCATCACTCTGTCCTCTAAATATAATGTAGAGCTACTTCCATCACTCTGTCCTCTAAATATAATGTAGAGCTACTTCCATCACTCTGTCCTCTAAATATAATGTAGACCTACTTCCATCACTCTGTCCTCTAAATATAATGTAGACCTACTTCCATCACTCTGTCCTCTAAATATAATGTAGAGCTACTTCCATCACTCTGTCCTCTAAATATAACGTAGAGCTACTTCCATCACTCTGTCCTCTAAATATAACGTAGAGCTACTTCCATCACTCTGTCCTCTAAATATAACATAGAGCTACTTCCATCACTCTGTCCTCTAAATATAACGTAGAGCTATTTCCATCACTCTGTCCTCTAAATATAACGTAGAGCTACTTCCATCACTCTGTCCTCTAAATATAACATAGAGCTACTTCCATCACTCTGTCCTCTAAATATAATGTAGAGCTACTTCCATCACTCTGTCCTCTAAATATAACGTAGAGCTACTTCCATCACTCTGTCCTCTAAATATAACGTAGAGCTACTTCCATCACTCTGTCCTCTAAATATAACGTAGAGCTACTTCCATCACTCTGTCCTCTAAATATAACGTAGAGCTACTTCCATCACTCTGTCCTCTAAATATAACGTAGAGCTACTTCCATCACTCTGTCCTCTAAATATAACGTAGAGCTACTTCCATCACTCTGTCCTCTAAATATAACGTAGACCTACTTCCATCACTCTGTCCTCTAAATATAACATAGACCTACTTCCATCACTCTGTCCTCTAAATATAACGTAGAGCTACTTCCATCACTCTGTCCTCTAAATATAACGTAGAGCTACTTCCATCACTCTGTCCTCTAAATATAACGTAGAGCTACTTCCATCACTCTGTCCTCTAAATATAACGTAGAGCTACTTCCATCACTCTGTCCTCTAAATATAACGTAGAGCTACTTCCATCACTCTGTCCTCTAAATATAACGTAGACCTACTTCCATCACTCTGTCCTCTAAATATAACGTAGAGCTACTTCCATCACTCTGTCCTCTAAATATAACGTAGAGCTACTTCCATCACTCTGTCCTCTAAATATAACGTAGACCTACTTCCATCACTCTGTCCTCTGTCTGGACTTTCACCACTACAGCTGGGTTCAATCTCCAGGAAGGAAAGAGAAACACGCTGATATGTAAGTGGTCACAATGTAGGATTTGTAGCCTGGTTCCAGATCTGTTTGTGCTGTCTCGCTGTGCCATGCCAGTGAGAGCAATGGAGTGGCAAGACAGCACTTAACCGTTCTGGGACCAGGCTATGTATTCCCTGTCCATATCGTTTACCTGGTCCTTGACAGAACAGCATCCACACATAGATAGACTTTCCAGATCCGCATCAAATTAAATTAAACACGGTGTTCCTCTCTGTTCTCTATTTCCAGAACAACACTCCTCCCGTTATGGAAAATATGTTGAAATGAAATGTGTACAATATGTTGAAATGACATGTGGAGAATATGTTGAAATGACATGTGTAAAATATGTTGAAATGACATGTGTAAAATATGTTGAAATGACATGTGGAGAATATGTTAAAATGACATGTGTAAAATATGTTGAAATGACATGTGTAAAATATGTTGAAATGACATGTGGAGAATATGTTGAAATGACATGTGTACAATATGTTGAAATGACATGTGGAGAATATGTTGAAATGACATGTGTAAAGTATGTTGAAATGACATGTGTACAATATGTTGAAATGACATGTGTAAAATATGTTGAAATGACATGTGTAAAATATGTTGAAATGACATGTGTAAAATATGTTGAAATGACATGTGGAGAATATGTTGAAATGACATGTGTACAATATGTTGAAATGTACCATGTACCATATACCATATCTAGAGCGTGTCTGATGTGACTGGTAAGAGCAGTGGGTGGGCACACACACACAGTGGCCAATAGCCTTTCTCGACACATTTTTTTATGCACAAAACAGACACAACCTGAAAGACTTTGACAGAGTAAGGACTGTGTCTCACCATGGCTGTGCCATGTGCCGTGGTGGGTCTGTGTCTATGGTGTGTCCCTGGTAGTGGGGTGTTGTGGATCTGTCCATGGTTGGCCTGGTTCAACAGGCTGTGGATGTCAGAGGGCAGGCTGGGGATGTGTCCCACCGTATGGTTATGCAGAACATAGATCACATCATCCAGTCTATCTAGACGATCCTCCAACTGAGACTAGAGTGAGGAGGGGGGGGGGGAGATATATATATATATATATAGAGAGAGAGATATATATATATATATATATATATATATATATATAGAGAGAGAGAGAGAGAGAGCGAGAGAGAGAGCAATATATAGAGAGAGATAGACAGAGATATATATATATATATATAGAGCGAGAGTAGAGAGAGAGGGAGTAGAGAGAGAGAGAGAGAGAGTGAGACAGAGAGAGAGAGAGAGAGAGATATATAGAGAGAGAGACAGAGAGAGAGAGAGACAGAGAGAGAGAGAGATATATATATAGAGAGAGAGAGAGACAAAGAGAGAGAGAGAGGGATATATATAGAGAGAGAGAGAGACAGAGAGAGAGAGAGAGAGAGAGAGAGTAGTGGAGCGAGAGAGAGAGAAAGAGAGAGACGGTGTGTTATTGTCATGAGAGAATATAAAAGATTGCATTGATTTAAGGTTGGTTATACATTTTTGAATTGTTTTTATTTAACCTTTATTTAACTAGGAAACTATAGCCCAGAAAATAATTGTTTAGTTGAAGTTATAGTTATATCAATTCAAATTGATACTCGAGCTACCGTATGTGCAGGTAGTCTTGTATGTCAAGTGAGTGTCACAGAGCTTCATGTCCTTACCAGAGATATAGGAGAACACTGGTAACTGGGGGAGACAGAGGTCTGAGCAGACGTGTGCCACGGGTAAGCTGGGGGGCCAGAGCCTGTGTGTGGAGATGGAGATGGAGACCTGTCTGGTGTGGAGGAGTTTTCACTGCTACTGGTGTGGTCAGGAGAATAAATCTGAAGACAGACAGACAGACAGACAGACAGACAGACAGACAGACAGACAGACAGAGAGAGGAGAAGAGAGGGTAAAGAAGGAAGAGAAGGTGAGGGGCAGAGGATGAGTATGACGGGGAGGTAGAGGGGTAGAGGAGGAGGGGTAGATTAGGAGAGGTAGAGGAGGAGGGGTAGAGGAGGAGGGGTAGATTAGGAGAGGTAGAGGAGGAGGGAGAAAGAGGAGGAGGGGTAGAGAGGAGGGAGAAAGAAGAGTAGGGGTAGAGGAGGAGGGAGAAAGAGGAGGAGGGGTAGAGGTGGAAGGGTAGAGGAGGAGGGAGAAAGAGGAGGAGGGGTAGAGGAGGAGGGAGAAAGAGGAGGAGGGGTAGAGGAGGAGGGAGAAAAGGAGGAGGGGTAGTGGAGGGGTAGATTAGGAGAGGTAGGTGAGGAGGGGTAGAGGAGAAGGGGTAGAGGAGGAGGGAGAAAGAGAAGGGGGGAGAAAGAGGAGGAGGGGTAAAGAGGTGGAGGGTGAAGAGGTGGTGGGAAGAGGTGGGGGGAAGAAGTGGGGTGAAGAGGTGGGGGGAAGAGGTGGGAGGAAGAGGTGGGGTAAAGAGGTGGGGGGAAGATGTGGGGGAAGCGGTGGGAGGAAGAGGTGGGGGGAAGAGGTGGGAGGAAGAGGTGGGGGGAAGATGTGGGGGAAGAGGTGGGAGGAAGAGGTGGGGGGAAGAGGTGGGGTGAAGAGGTGGGGGGTGAAGAGGTGGGGTAAAGAGGTGGGGGGAAGAAGTGGGGGGAAGAGGTGGGGGGAAGAGGTGGGGTAAAGAGGTGGGGGGAAGAAGTGTAGGGAAGAGGTGGGGGGAAGAGGTGGGGTGAAGAGGTGGGGTGAAGAGGTGGGGGGAAGAGGTGGGGGGAAGAGGTGGGGGGAAGAGGTGGGGTAAAGAGGTGGGGGGAAGAGGTGGGGGGGTGAAGAGGTGGGGTAAAGAGGTGGGGGGAAGATGTGGGGGGAAGAGGTGGGGGGAAGAGGTGGGGTAAAGAGGTGGGGTGAAGAGGTGGGGTAAAGAGGTGGGGGGAAGAGGTGGGGGGGTGAAGAGGTGGGGTAAAGAGGTGGGGGGAATATGCGGGGGGAAGAGGTGGGGTAAAGAGGTGGGGTGAAGAGGTGGGGTAAAGAGGTGGGGTAAAGAGGTGGGGGGAAGAGGTGGGGGGGTGAAGAGGTGGGGTAAAGAGGTGGGGGGAAGATGTGGGGGGAAGAGGTGGGGGGAAGAGGTGGGGTAAAGAGGTGGGGTGAAGAGGTGGTGTAAAAAGGTGTGGTGAAGAGGTGGGGGGTGAAGAGGTGGGGTAAAGATGTGGGGGGAAGATGTGGGGGGAAGAGGTGGGGGGAAGAGGTGGGGGGAAGAGGTGGGGTGAAGAGGTGGGGTAAAGAGGTGGGGTAAAGAGGTGGGGGGAAGAGGTGGGGGGGGTGAAGAGGTGGGGTAAAGAGGTGGGGGGAAGATGTGGGGGGAAGAGGTGGGGGGAAGAGGTGGGGTGAAGAGGTGGGGGGTGAAGAGGTGGGGTAAAGATGTGGGGGGAAGATGTGGGGGGAAGAGGTGGGGGGAAGAGGTGGGGTGAAGAGGTGGGGTAAAGACGTGGTTAGAGGACTGTGAGGAGCAACTCCATGCATCATTTTAAAAGCACAACCTGTAATTTCTCTGTGTGGTTTTACAACCTCTGCCTCGGGCTTTGCAGCGAGGCTCGTAAACCGAGCTGACTCGTCAATCCTGGTTACTGGTCAGACAGCATCCAATTAACACACCGGCAGCACGAGCACGACCCAGGGCTACGTTAATAATGTGACACAGTCACTTGTTATACTAGGAACCGTATACTACGGGTCATTTCCCTAGTAGTCATCGTGGATAGAGGATATTGTTCTCTGGCTGGCTACAGGATTGGGGTCAATTCCATTTCAATTCAGTCCATTCAGGAAGTAAACTGACATTCCAAATCCAATCCAAATTCTCAGGAAAAGCCATAGAATATTAGAGGAACAGAGTATGATAGGACAGGTAGACAGGACAGGTAGACAGGACAGGTAGACACGACGGGTAGGTTCCAGTACTTACAGAAGCTAGTGCTTTCCCCAGGGCTGCTCCAGTCTGTGACCTTCCTGTAGAGTGGTTTCCTGTGGTGTTCTCTGAGCTGTTGGCTGACTGGGTGTGAGATGCAGCAGGGTTGTTACGGTGGAAGGTAGACATAGGAGGAAGACCCCTGTTCACCTCTACAGGTGAGACTGAATGGGGAGAATAGTCCTGCGAAACAATAAACAACATACACATGATTTGGCAGCGGACCAGAGTGCATCAGTATATACAGTACCAGTCAAAAATTTGGACACGCCTACTCATTCAAGGGTTCTAGAACACCTACTCATTCCAGGGTTCTAGAACACCTACTCATTCAAGGGTTCTAGAACACCTACTCATTCCAGGGTTCTAGAACACCTACTCATTCCAGGGTTCTAGAACACCTACTCATTCAAGGGTTCTAGAACACCTACTCATTCCAGGGTTCTAGAACACCTACTCATTCAAGGGTTCTAGAACACCTACTCATTCAAGGGTTCTAGAACACCTACTCATTCCAGGGTTCTAGAACACCTACTCATTCAAGGGTTTTTCTTTTTTTTTACTATTTTCTACATTGTAGAATAACAGTGACGACATCAAAACTATGAAATAACACATATGGAATCACGTAGTGACCAAAAAAGTGTTAAACAAATCAAAATATATTTTGTTAGAAATTCTTCAAAGAAGTCATCCTTTGCCTTGATGACAGCTTTGCACACTATTGGCATTCTCTCAACCAGCTTCATGAGGTGGAATGCATTTAAATGAACAGGTGTGCCTTGTTAATTTGTGCAATTTCTTTCCTTCTTAATGCGTTTGAGACAATCAGTTGTGTTGTGACAAGGTAGAGCTGGTATACAGAAGATAGTCCTATTTGGTAAAATACCAAGTCAAATCAAATCAAATTTTATTTGTCACATACACATGGTTAGCAGATTGTTAATGCGAGTGTAGCGAAATGCTTGTGCTTCTAGTTCCGACAATGCAGTAATAACCAACGAGTAATCTAGTTAACAATTCCACAACTACTACCTTATACACACATAAAGGGATAAAGAATATGTACATAAAGATATATGAATCAGTGATGGTACAGAACGGCATAGGCAAGATGCAGTAGATGTTATTGAGTACAGTATATACATATGAGATGAGTAATGTAGGGTATGTAAACATGAAAGTGGCATTGTTTAAGGTGGCTAGTGATACCTTTTTTCCATCAATTTCCATCAATTTCCATTATTTAAAGTGAGCTGGAGTTGAGTCAGTATGTTGACAGCAGCCACTCAATGTTAGTGGTGGCTGTTTAACAGTCTGATGGCCTTGGGATAGAAGCTGTTTTTCAGTCTCTCGGTCCCTGCTTTGATGCACCTGTACTGACCTCGCCTTCTGGATGATAGCGGGGTAAACAGGCAGTGGCTCGGGTGGCTGTTGTCCTTGATGATCTTTATGGCCTTCCTGTGACATCGGGTGGTGTAGGTGTCCTGGAGGGCAGGTAGTTTGCCCCCGGTGATGCGTTGTGCAGACCTCACTACCCAATGGAGAGCCTTACGGTTGTGGGCGGAGCAGTTGCAGTACCAGGCGGTGATACAGCCCGACAGGATGCTCTCGATTGTGCATCTGTAGAAGTTTGTGAGTGCTTTTGGTGACAAGCCGAATTTCTTCAGCCTCCTGAGGTTGAAGAGGCGCTGCTGCGCCTTCTTCACAACGCTGTCTGTGTGGGTGGACCAATTCAGTTTGTCCGTGATGTGTACGCCGAGGAACTTAAAACTTACTACCCTCTCCACTACTGTCCCGTCGATGTGGATAGGGGCGTGCTCCCTCTGCTGTTTCCTGAAGTCCACAATCATCTCCTTAGTTTTGTTGACGTTGAGTGTGAGGTTACTTTCCTGACACCACACTTCTAGGGCCCTCACCTCCTCCCTGTAGGCCGTCTCGTCATCGTTGGTAATCAAGCCTACCACTGTAGTGTCGTCCGAAACTTGATGATTGAGTTGGAGGCGTGCATAGCCACTCAGTCGTGGGTGAACAGGTAGTACAGGAGAAGGCTCAGAATGCACCCTTGTGGGGCCCCAGTGTTGAGGATCAGCGGGGTGGAGATGTTGTTACCTACCCTCACCACCTGGTGGTGGCTTGTCAGGAAGACCAGTACCCAGTTGCTCAGGGCAGGGTCGAGACCCTGGGTCTCGAGCTTGATGACGAGTTTGGAGGGTACTATGTTTTTTAAATGCTGAGCTGTAGTCGATGAACAGCATTCTCACATAGGTATTCCTCTTGTCCAGATGGGTTAGGGCAGTGTGCAGTGTGGTTGCGATTGCGTCGTCTGTGGACCTATTGAGGCGGTAAGCAAATTGGGGTGGGTCTAGGGTGTCAGGTAGGGTGGAGGTGATATGATCCTTGACTAGTCTCTCAAAGCACTTCATGATGACGGAAGTGAGTGCTACGGGGCAGTAGTCGTTTAGCTCAGTTACCTTAGCTTTCTTGGAAACAGGAACAATGGTGGCCCTCTTGAAGCATGTGGGAACAACAGACTGGGATAGGGATTGATTGAATATGTCCGTAAACACACCAGCCAGCTGGTCTGCGCATGCTCTGAGGGCGCGGCTGGGGATGCCGTCTGGGAATGCAGCCTTGCGAGGGTTAACACGTTTAAATATTTTACTCACGTCGGCTGCAGTGAAGGAGAGTCCGCAGGTTTTGGTAGCGGGCCGTGTCAGTGGCACTGTATTGTCCTCAAAGCGAGCAAAGAAGTTATTTAGTCTGTCTGGGAGCAAGACATCCTGGTCCGCGATGGGGCTGGTTTTCTTTTTGTAATCCGTGATTGACTGTTAGACCCTGCCACATACCTCTTGTGTCTGAGCCGTTGAATTACAACTCTACTTTGTCTCTATACTGACACTTAGCTTGTTTGATTGCCTTGCGGAGGGAATAGCTACACTGTTTGTATTTGGTCATTTTTCGGGTCACCTTGCCCTGGTTAAAAGCAGTGGTTCGCGCTTTCAGTTTCTCGCGAATGCTGCCATCATTCCACGGTTTCTGTGGGTACGACATCGCCGATGCACTTTCTAATGAACTCGCTCACCGAATCAGCGTATTCGTCAATGTTGTTGTTGGACGCAATGCGGAACATATCCCAATCCACGTGATCGAAGCAGTCTTGAAGCGTGGAATCAGATTGGTCGGACCAGCGTTGAACAGACCTAAGTGTAGTAGCTTCTTGTTTTAGTTTCTGTCTGTAGGCAGGGATCAACAAAATGGAGTCGTGGTCAGCTTTTCCGAAAGGAGGCCGGGGGAGGGCCTTATATGCGTCGCAGAAGTTAGAATAACAATGATCCAGGGTTTTACCAGCCCTGGTTGCGCAATCGATATGCTGATAGAATTTATGGAGTCTTGTTTTCAGATTAGCCTTGTTAAAATCCCCAGCTACAATGAATGCAGCCTCAGGATGTATGGATTCCAGTTTGCAAAGAGTCAAATAAAGTTTGTTCAGGGCCATCGATGTGTCTGCTTGGGGGGGAATATATACGGCTGTGATTGTAATCGAAGAGAATTCCATTGGTAGATAATGCGGTCGACATTTGATTGTGAGGAATTCTAAGTCAGGTGAACAGAAGGACTTGAGTTCCTGGATGTTGTTATGATCACACCACGTCTCGTTAATTATAAGGCATACCCCTCCGCCCCTCTTCTTATCAGAAAGATGCTTGTTTCTGTCGGCGTGATGCGTGAAGAAACCAGCTGGCTACACCGACTCCGATAGCGTCTCTCCAGTGAGCCATGTTTCTGTGAAGCAAAGAACGGTACAGTCTCTGATGTCTCTCTGGAATGCTACCCTTGCTCGGATTTCATCAACCTTGTTGTCAAGAGACTGGACATTGGCGAGTAGTGTACTAGTGAGTGGTGCGCGATGTGCTTGTCTCTGGAGCCTGACCAGAAGACCGCTTTGTCTGCCCCTTTTATGGCGTCGTTGTTTAGGGTCGCCGGCTGGGATCCGATCCATTGTCCTGGGTGGAGGGCAAAACACAGGATCCGCTTCGGGAAAGTCACATTCCTGGTCGCAATGATGGTGAGTTGACGTTGCTCTTATATTCAGTAGTTCCTCCCGACTGTATGTAATGAAATCTAAGATTACCTGGGGTACCAATGTAAGAAATAACATGTAAAAAAAACAAAATACTGCATAGTTTCCTTGGAACGCGAAGCGAGGCGGCCATATTATAGCAAGAACAGCAAAGAATAGAGTTACCAGCCTCAGAAATTACAGCCCAAATAAATGCTTCACAGAGTTTAAGTAACAGACACATCTCAACATTAACTGTTCAGAGGAGACTGCATGAATCAGGCCTTCATGGTGGAATTACTGCAAAGAAACCACTACTAAAGGACACCAATAATAAGAAGAGACTTGCTTGGGCCAAGATACACGAGCAATGGACATTAGACCGGTGGAAATCTGTCCTTTGGTGTGATGAGTCCAAATTTGAGATTTTTGGTTCCAACCTCCGTGTCTTTGTGAAACACAGAGTAGTTGAACGGATGATCTCTGCATGTGTGGTTCCCACTGTGAAGCATGGAGGAGGAGGTTTGATGGTGTGTGGGTGCTTTGCTGATGACACTTTCTGTGAAATTATTTAGAACTCAAGGCACACTTAACCAGCATGGCTACCACAGCATTCTGTAGCGATACACCATCCCATCTGGTTTGCGCTTAGTGGGACTATCATTGTTTTTCAAAAGGGCAATGACCCAACACACCTCCAGGCTGAGTAAGGGCTATTTGACCAAGAAGGAGAGTGATGGAGTGCTGCAACCCTTTTGACTGGTACTGTACATGTGCTGGGTTAGTATCTACATCTGTGTGAGCCCATCACAATAAAACTATAAGTAGAACATTATTTATTTAAAACTCTTTGTGTGAGTGAAGTCATGTACAGTCAGTTCTTTACCAGGTGATTATGTGCTGGTTGCATGTTGTTGTAGCTTCCTGATTGGTGAGCTGAGGCCCCTCCCACCATGCCTCCAAAGCCAGGCTGGTTCATTCCATTGGAGTTCCACGTGTCAGGTGAACTGTTGTTCCCCTGTCGCTCACTGAAAAAGGTTCCCGTGAACACGTTGCCTGGAGCTTTGGAGGAGGGGTGTGAGGATGAGTCAGGGTTGAGGAGGTCGTCATGATTTGGAGATTGAGTATAGACCTGAGAAGAACAAAGGGGGGGGAAACAGCTAAATGAAAGATTGTGAGGAACTAAACGTCTATAACACTGAAACAATGACTTCATAAAGTTACTCTTCCTAGTCACTGGAAGAGATGTCAGTGGCATAGTAGAAACCAGAGACCAAAAGTATGTATATAAACACACATTTATTTAACCTGGCAAGTCAGTTAGGAACAAATTCTTATTTTCAATGACGGCCTACGAGGGAACAGTGGGTTAAACTGCCTTGTTCAGGGGCAGAACGACAGATTTTTTTACCTTGTCAGCTCAGGGATTCGATCTAGCAACTTTTCAGTTACTAGTCCCAACGCTCTAACCACTAGGCTACCTGCTGCCCATATACAGTATGTGAATATATACAGTCTAGTCTATATGAATACTTGTGGACATATACAGAATAGCCTATATGTGAATACAGTATATACAGTATAGCCTATATGTGAATATATACAGTATAGCCTATATGTGAATATATACAGTATAGCCTATATGTGAATATATACAGTATAGCCTATATGTGAATATATACAGTATAGCCTATATGTGAATATATACAGTATAGCCTATATGTGAATATATACAGAATAGCCTATATGTGAATACAGTATATACAGTATAGCCTATATGTGAATATATACAGTATAGCCTATATGTGAATATATACAGTATAGCCTATATGTGAATATATACAGTATAGCCTATATGTGAATATATACAGCATAGCCTATATGTGAATATATACAGTATAGCCTATATGTGAATATATACAGTATAGCCTATATGTGAATATATACAGTATAGCCTATATGTGAATATATACAGTATAGCCTATATGTGAATATATACAGTATAGCCTATATGTGAATATATACAGTATAGCCTATATGTGAATATATACAGTATAGCCTATATGTGAATATATACAGTATAGCCTATATGTGAATATATACAGTATAGCCTATATGTGAATATATACAGTATAGCCTATATGTGAATATCTACAGTATAGCCTATATGTGAATATATACAGTATAGCCTATATGTGAATATATACAGTATAGCCTATATGTGAATATATACAGCATAGCCTATATGTGAATATATACAGTATAGCCTATATGTGAATATATACAGTATAGCCTATATGAATACATATGTAAATATATGACTATGGATCAATGCAATACCAGAACTGTCAAATCAAATCAAATCAAATTTATTTATATAGCCCTTCGTACATCAGCTGATATCTCAAAGTGCTTTTCAGAAACCCAGCCTAAAACCCCACACTGCAAGCAATGCAGGTGTAGAAGCACGGTGGCTAGGAAAAACTCCCTAGAAAGGCCAAAACCTAGGAAGAAACCTAGAGAGGAACCAGGCTATGTGGGGTGGCCAGTCCTCTTCTGGCTGTGCCGGGTGGAGATTATAACAGAACATGGTCAAGATGTTCAAATGTTCATAAATGACCAGCAGTACACTACAGTAGAATACAGTATAATACAGTACACTACAGTATACTACAGTATACTACAGTACACAACAGTATAATACAGTATAATACAGTATAATACAGCACACTGCAGTATAATACAGTATAATACAGTACACTACAGTATAATACAGTACACTGCAGTATAATACAGTATAATACAGTATACTACAGTACACTACACTATAATACAGTATAATACAGTATAATACAGTACACTACAGTATACTAAAGTACACTACAGTATACTAAAGTACACTACATTATAATACAGTATAATACAGTACACTGCAGTACACTACAGTATAATACAGTACACTACAGTATAATACAGTATAATACAGTATAATACAGTACAGTATAATACAGTACACTACAGTATAATACAGTCTAATACAGGACACTACAGTATAATACAGTATAATACAGTATACTAAAGTACACTACACTATAATACAGTGTAATACAGTACACTACAGTATAGTACAGTATAATACAGTATACTATAGTACACTACACTATAATACAGTATAATACAGTATACTACAGAAGTCTAAATAAAAACCAAGCAGTGTGCTGAAAGGAGCAGACTCAGAGCTATTGTGTTAATCCCTAAACTGGGTGATCCATGCACCTCCTCATCCGGATTAAGGGAACAGCATCCCCTCCCCATCACCGCCTGCCCGGGAGGGAGGGAGGGAGAGAGGGAGAGAGAGAGAGAGAGAGAGAGAGAGAGAGAGAGAGAGAGAGAGAGAGAGAGAGAGAGAGAGAGAGAAAGAGAGAGAGAGAGGGGGAGAGAGAGAGAGAGAGAGAGAGAATTCCCTTCAGCCCTAATCGTAATCAGGTTTAGGGCTAGTTTGGAAGATTGGGATAGAAAGAATTTCATTTGGAAAAAGCTGCAGAACAACATTGGATAAATCTTCTTCAGACAGCAGGACCACAACACAAGACCACACCACAAGACCACACCACGGGATCAGACCACAGGACCGGACCACAGGATCGGACCACAGGATATGACCACAGGATCGGACCACAGGACCACACCACAGGATCGGACCACAGGATCAGACCACAGGATCGGACCGCAGGACCACACCACAGGATCGGACCACAGGATCGGACCACAGGACCACACCACAGGATCGGACCACAGGACCACACCACAGGATCGGACCACAGGATCAGACCACAGGATCGGACCGCAGGACCACACCACAGAATCGGACCACAGGATCGGACCACAGGACCACACCACAGGATCGGACCACAGGACCACACCACAGGATCGGACCACAGGATCAGACCACAGGATCGGACCACAGGATCGGACCACAGGACCACACCACAGGATCGGACCACAGGACCACACCACAGGATCAGACCACAGGATCGGACCACAGGATCGGACCACAGGACCGGACCACAGGACCACACCACAGGATCGGACCACAGGATCAGACCACAGGATCGGACCACAGGATCGGACCACAGGACCACACCACAGGATCGGACCACAGGACCACACCACAGGATCAGACCACAGGATCGGACCACAGGATCGGACCACAGGATCAGACCACAGGATCAGACCACAGGATCGGACCACAGGATCGGACCACACCACAGTTGTAATAGAGTATGAGACTTATGTCTCACCTAGAAAATAACTAAATGTTGAAACAGTGACAGTTTTTTCTATTTTATTACAATAAAAAATGAGAATGAACTATTGTATCATCGAAGGAGGTTTTACAAATGAAACACCTACCCACACTGAGAGGTCTGTGCTGCACCTGCACCCCCCCCCCCCCGCCCCATCTCTTTGATCTGATTCAGGAAATGAAAATCAACCTCCCTGAGGAACATCAATGGGGTGTCAGTTACCCCGACAACAGGCACTGTTACCCCGGTGACAAACGCCTGTAAAGCAGACCAGCTCTCTATTTAAAGACCCTCTTGAGCATGCTCACACACACACACACACACACACACGCACACACGCACACACGCACACACACACACAATGCCCCCCCCCCCCACACACACACAGCTCTAGCCGTGTTTGGCACAAGTTCCATGGTGATAATGGGACCAGGCCAACCACAGGAGCCCCTGCTGTCACTAGCCCTGTCTGAGTCTCCGTGGGTAGCATATGGTGCAGGATAATGCCAATTGTCCTCCTTACCATGGGACGGAGCAGGCGACCCGTTGATAACACACACACATACACACGTACTGCATATGCACGGGCACACACACATACACACACTATGGGACGTAGCAGGCGACCCGTTAATAATGGTCACGCCCCCGCCCCAGCACACCCCCACTGGCCCCCAATAACAACCCCCGAACACACAACTTGGCACACACACATGAACCGTCGCCATGACATTCTCTTTTAGTAGCGCATTGATTTATAAACCATCAGTCATGTCATCACAAATGATGGGAGACTTTTCACCATGTGTGAAGAACACAACTACAGGAAGATAGAGGTGTAATATACTGCACTTTAACGTCACAGTTGTGATACATTAGCATCTCTGACAGCAACACACATTTGACTGATAGCATCTCTGATAGCAACAAAAACGTGACTGATATCATCTCTGATAGCAACAAAAAAATGACTGATATCATCTCTGATTGCAACAAAAACGTGACTGATATCATCTCTGATAGCAACAAAAACGTGACTGATATCATCTCTGATTGCAACAAAAACGTGACTGATATCATCTCTGATTGCAACAAAAACGTGACTGATATCATCTCTGATAGCAACAAAAACATGACTGATATCATCTCTGATAGCAACAAAAACATGACTGATATCATCTCTGATAGCAACAAAAACATGACTGATATCATCTCTGATAGCAACAAAAACATGACTGATATCATCTCTGATAGCAACAAAAACATGACTGATATAATTTCTGATAGCAACAAAAACATGACTGATATCATCTCTGATAGCAACAAAAACTTGACTGATATCATCTCTGATAGCAACAAAAACTTGACTGGTATCATCTCTGATAGCAACAAAAACGTGACTGATATCATCTCTGATGGAAACAAAAACTTGACTGGTATCATCTCTGATAGCAACAAAAACTTGAATGAAGACATGAAAGACTCCATTTTAAATGTATACTTTCAATCATTTAGAGGAAGATTTAAATTAGTGCAATATTGACCAACTATTCTAAGGCCTCTACCCTACAGTTACACCCCTTCCAACTTTAGCCACATGCAACCGATTGGCCCCTCTGTGTCTGGTACTAACGTCTGGTTCTAGTTGGTTACCCTCTAACGTATGGTTCTAGTTAGTTACTCTCTAATGACTGGTTCTAGTTAGTTACTCTCTAATGACTGGTTCTAGTTAGTTACCCTCTAACGTCTGGTTCTAGTTAGTCTCTAATGTCTGGTTCTAGTTAGTTAGTCTCTAACGTCTGGTTCTAGTTAGTTACTCTCTAATGTCTGGTTCTAGTTAGTTACTCTCTTAACGTCTGGTTCTATTTAGTTACCCTCTAACGTATGGTTCTAGTTAGTTAGTCTCTAACGTCTGGTTCTAGTTAGTTACTCTCTAACGTCTGGTTCTAGTTAGTTAGTCTCTAACGTCTGGTTCTAGTTAGTTACTCTCTAACGTCTGGTTCTAGTTAGTCTCTAATGTCTGGTTCTAGTTAGTTACTCTCTAACGTCTGGTTCTAGTTAGTTACCCTCTAACGTCTGGTTCTAGTTAGTCTCTAATGTCTGGTTCTAGTTAGTTACTCTTCAACGTCTGGTTCTAGTTAGTCTCTAATGTCTAGTTCTAGTTAGTTACTCTCTAACGTCTGGTTCTAGTTAGTTACCCTCTAACGTCTGGTTCTAGTTAGTCTCTAACGTCTGGTTCTAGTTAGTTACTCTCTAACGTCTGGTTCTAGTTAGTTACTCTCTAACGTCTGGTTCTAGTTAGTTAGTCTCTAATGTCTGGTTCTAGTTAGTTACTCTCTAACGTCTGGTTCTAGTTAGTTACCCTCTAAAGTCTTGTTCTAGTTAGTTACCCTCTAAAGTCTGGTTCTAGTTAGTTACTCTCTAACGTCTGGTTCTAGTTAGTTACTCTCTAACGTCTGGTTCTAGTTAGTTACTCTCTAACGTCTGGTTCTAGTTAGTTACTCTCCCAGTCTTTGATGGTGGTAATGGACTAGGATAGGGACCAGTGTTAAAACACACCACGGTCAAATCAAATAGAGATCACAGCAATCTGCTACACATTAGAGAAATGGGAGGCGGTAAATATAGACTGATACATTATATGTTGTGTTCTGAAAGCTGAAAGAGGGACATTTGGTCAATTACATTACAAAGTGTAAGTACGTGCTGCAAATGTCATAATCTTCTATCACAATGAAACCACGGAGATTCTGAGCTTTTCATACATTTACACAGACATCACTGACTGAATGGAACAGTCTCAGTTCTAGTGCCATTGAACACACACACACGCAGATACAGCCATAGCTGCATATACCTAACCCCCATGACACATGTTCTCTGTAATGACTTTTGATGAGAGGTATATGAAAGGGTCTGTTCTTTTAATGGTGAACGATATAGAATGTTGGACTCCCTGTAGTGATGAATGATATAGAATGTTGGACTCCCTGTAGTGATGAACGATATAGAATGTTAGACTCCCTGTAGTGATGAATGATATAGAATGTTAGACTCCCTGTAGTGATGAACGATATAGAATGTTAGACTCCCTGTAGTGATGAATGATATAGAATGTTAGACTCCCTGTAGTGATGAATGATATAGAATGTTAGACTCCCTGTAGTGATGAATTATATAGAATGTTAGACTCCCTGTAGTGATGAATGTTAGACTCCCTGTAGTGATGAATTATATAGAATGTTAGACTCCCTGTAGTGATGAATGATATAGAATGTTAGACTCCCTGTAGTGATGAATGATATAGAATGTTAGACTCCCTGTAGTGATGAATGATATAGAATGTTAGACTCCCTGTAGTGATGAATGATATAGAATGTTAGACTCCCTGTAGTGATGAACGATATAGAATGTTTGACTCCCTGTCGTGATGAATGTTAGACTCCCTGTAGTGATGAATGATATAGAATGTTAGACTCCCTGTAGTGATGAATGATATAGAATGTTAGACTCCCTGTAGTGATGAACGATATAGAATGTTTGACTCCCTGTCGTGATGAATGTTGGACTCCCTGTAGTGATGAATGATATAGAATGTTAGACTCCCTGTAGTGATGAATGTTAGACTCCCTGTAGTGATGAATGATATAGAATGTTAGACTCCCTGTAGTGATGAATGATATAGAATGTTAGACTCCCTGTAGTGATGAATGTTAGACTCCCTGTAGTGATGAATGATATAGAATGTTAGACTCCCTGTAGTGATGAATGATATAGAATGTTGTACTCCCTGTAGTGATGAACGATATAGAATGTTTGACTCCCTGTCGTGATGAATGTTAGACTCCCTGTAGTGATGAATGATATAGAATGTTAGACTCCCTGTTGTGATGAATGATATAGAATGTTAGACTCCCTGTAGTGATGAATGATATAGAATGTTAGACTCCCTGTAGTGATGAATGATATAGAATGTTAGACTCCCTGTAGTGATGAATGATATAGAATGTTAGACTCCCTGTAGTGATGAATGATATAGAATGTTAGACTCCCTGTAGGGATGAATGTTGTACTCCCTGTAGTGATGAATGATATAGAATGTTAGACTCCCTGTAGTGATGAATGATATAGAATGTTAAACTCCCTGTAGTGATGAATGATATAGAATGTTAGACTCCCTGTAGTGATGAATGATATAGAATGTTAGACTCCCTGTCGTGATGAATGTTAGACTCCCTGTAGTGATGAATGTTGTACTCCCTGTAGTGATGAATGATATAGAATGTTAGACTCCCTGTAGTGATGAATGTTGTACTCCCTGTAGTGATGAATGATATAGAATGTTAGACTCCCTGTAGTGATGAATGATATAGAATGTTAAACTCCCTGTAGTGATGAATGATATAGAATGTTAGACTCCCTGTAGTGATGAATGATATAGAATGTTAGACTCCCTGTCGTGATGAATGTTAGACTCCCTGTAGTGATGAATGTTAGATTCCCTGTAGTGATGAATGATATAGAATGTTAGACTCCCTGTAGTGATGAATGATATAGATTGTTAGACTCCCTGTCGTGATGAATGTTGTACTCCCTGTAGTGATGAACGATATAGAATGTTTGACTCCCTATCGTGATGAATGATATAGAATGTTAGACTCCCTGTAGTGATGAATGATATAGAATGTTATACTCCCTGTAGTGATGAATGATATAGAACGTTAGACTCCCTGTAGTGATGAATGATATAGAATGTTAGACTCCCTGTAGTGATGAATGATATAGAATGTTAGACTCCCTGTAGTGATGAATGATATAGAATGTTAGACTCCCTGTAGTGATGAATGAAATAGAATGTTAGACTCCCTGTAGTGATGAATGATATAGAATGTTAGACTCCCTGTAGTGATGAATGTTGTACTCCTTGTTGTGATGAATGATATAGAATGTTAGACTCCCTGTTGTGATGGATGTTAGACTCCCTGTTGTGATGGATGTTAGACTCCCTGTTGTGATGGATGTTAGATTCCCTGTTGTGATGGATGTTAGACTCCCTGTAGTGATGAACGATATAGAATGTTGGACTCCCTGTTGTGATGACTGATATAGAATGTTAGACTCCCTGTAGTGATGAATGTTAGACTCCCTGTAGTGATGAATGTTGGACTCCCTGTAGTGATGAATGACAGTTAAATTGAAACTGATGAGGGACCTGCAACACTAGTGAACAGAGTAGGCTTACTTTGATGTGTCAATTCTGTACTATACCAGAGCATATTATTACACTGATAGTGATATTGTCTGACTTTATTATCCCTGCCTTATTAGTATATGAGGATAATGTTAATAACAAGTGATAGACACAAAGGTTGGACAAACTGAGAAAATAGAGGATGAAGTGTTATAATGTTTTATAAACTTAATAATGTCTTACTTCATCAATAGTATAATATAACAGAGACATACACACTATACACCCTTTCTAAATACATAATATACACGCTATACACCCTTTCTAAATAGATAAATAACACACTATACACTCTTTCTAAATAGATAATAAACACGCTATACACCCTTTCTAAATAGATAATAAACACACTATACACCCTTTCTAAATACATAATATACACGCTATACACCCTTTCTAAATAGATAAATAACACACTATACACTCTTTCTAAATAGATAATAAACACGCTATACACCCTTTCTAAATAGATAATAAACACACTATACACCCTTTCTAAATAGATAATAAACACGCTATACACCCTTTCTAAATAGATAATAAACACACTATACACCCTTTCTAAATAGATAATAAACACACTATACACCCTTTCTAAATAGATAATAAACACACTATACACCCTTTCTAAATACATAATAAACACGCTATACACCCTTTCTAAATAGATAATAAACACACTATACACCCTTTCTAAATAGATAATAAACACACTATACACCCTTTCTAAATAGATAATAAACACACTATACACCCTTTCTAAATAGATAATAAACACACTATACACCCTTTCTAAATAGATAATAAACACACTATACACCCTTTCTAAATAGATAATAAACACACTATACACCCTTTCTAAATAGATAATAAACACACTATACACCCTTTCTAAATAGATTATAAACACACTATACACCCTTTCTAAATAGATAATAAACACGTTATACACCCTTTCTAAATAGATAATAAACAAACTATACACCCTTTCAGTGACGGCAGGTAACCGAAATGTTGCAAGATCGAATCCCCCGAGCTGACAAGGTAAAAAAAAATCTGTCGTTCTGCCCCCTGAACAAGGCAGTTAAACCCAATGTTCCTAGGCCGTCATTGTAAATAAGAATTTGTTCTTAACTGACTTGCCTAGTTAAATAAAGGTAAAAAATTAAAAAGTAAAAACAATTCTAAGTAGGTAATCATCACACTCACCGATTTGACATTGTAGCAATACATTGGGTTATTGCTGGTGGTCCCTACAGAGACGGGATAGGAAGCACAGTGCATGATGCTGTTCAGTTTCCGTTTCAGGTCAACAGCCCACTAGCTTCAGTAGTTTGTCCGTGGTCCTGTAGTATAGACTCCAGTAGTCAGTAGTGTCTATAGTATAGTCCTGTGAGTCCACAGCTCCTATCTCTATGCTCTACAGTGCTCACACACTGCCTCTCTTTACCCTAACCCTGCAGCTCACCCGGCTTACTCTGTCACAGACAATTTATGCAAAAGAGGGTTGGTCCATTCAAGAGATTGGTGAGGGGGTGGTTTAAGGAGGGATTCTAGGAATGTTCTAACTTAAACTACCTACATACCTAGTATGATGTTGGTTTACTACAAGGAACGTTTAACTGAAATCTAACACAGTGTTGATTTGGCTGTAATCTAACACAGTGTTGTTTTGGCTGTAATCTAATACAGTGTTGTTTGGGCTGTAATCTAATACAGTGTTGTTTTGGCTGTAATCTAATACAGTGTTGTTTGGGCTGTAATCTAACACAGTGTTGTTTTGACTGTAATCTAATACAGTGTTGATTTGGCTGTAATCTAATACAGTGTTGATTTGGCTGTAATCTAATACAGTGTTGTTTTGGCTGTAATCTAATACAGTGTTGTTTGGGCTGTAATCTAACACAGTGTTGTTTTGGCTGTAATCTAATACAGTGTTGATTTGGCTGTAATCTAATACAGTGTTGATTTGGCTGTAATCTAATACAGTGTTGTTTGGGCTGTAATCTAACACAGTGTTGTTTTGGCTGTAATCTAACACAGTGTTGATTTGGCTGTAATCTAATACAGTGTTGTTTGGGCTGTAATCTAACACAGTGTTGATTTGGCTGTAATCTAACACAGTGTTGTTTTGATTGTAATCTAATACAGTGTCATTTTGGCTGTAATCTAATACAGTGTTGTTTTGGCTGTAATCTAATACAGTGTTGTTTTGGCTGTAATCTAATAGTGTTGTTTTGGCTGTAATCTAATACAGTGTTGTTTTGGCTGTAATCTAATACAGTGTTGTTTTGGCTGTAATCTAATACAGTGTTGTTTTGGCTGTAATCTAATACAGTGTTGTTTTGGCTGTAATCTAATAGTGTTGTTTTGGCTGTAACCTAATACAGTGTTGATTTGGCTGTAATCTAATACAGTGTTGTTTTGACTGTAATCTAATACAGTGTTGATTTGGCTGTAATCTAATACAGTGTTGTTTTGGCTGTAATCTAATACAGTGTTGTTTTGGCTGTAATCTAATACAGTGTTGTTTGGGCTGTAATCTAACACAGTGTTGTTTTGGCTGTAATCTAATACAGTGTTGATTTGGCTGTAATCTAATACAGTGTTGATTTGGCTGTAATCTAATACAGTGTTGTTTGGGCTGTAATCTAACACAGTGTTGTTTTGGCTGTAATCTAACACAGTGTTGATTTGGCTGTAATCTAATACAGTGTTGTTTGGGCTGTAATCTAACACAGTGTTGATTTGGCTGTAATCTAACACAGTGTTGTTTTGATTGTAATCTAATACAGTGTCATTTTGGCTGTAATCTAATACAGTGTTGTTTTGGCTGTAATCTAATACAGTGTTGTTTTGGCTGTAATCTAATACAGTGTTGTTTTGGCTGTAATCTAATACAGTGTTGTTTTGGCTGTAATCTAATACAGTGTTGTTTTGGCTGTAATCTAATACAGTGTTGTTTTGGCTGTAATCTAATACAGTGTTGTTTTGGCTGTAATCTAATAGTGTTGTTTTGGCTGTAACCTAATACAGTGTTGATTTGGCTGTAATCTAATACAGTGTTGTTTTGACTGTAATCTAATACAGTGTTGATTTGGCTGTAATCTAATACAGTGTTGTTTGGGCTGTAATCTAATACAGTGTTGTTTTGGCTGTAATCTAATACAGTGTTGTTTTGACTGTAATCTAATACAGTGTTGATTTGGCTGTAATCTAACACAGTGTTGTTTTGACTGTAATCTAATACAGTGTTGATTTGGCTGTAATCTAATACAGTGTTGTTTTGACTGTAATCTAATACAGTGTTGTTTTGGCTGTAATCTAACACAGTGTTGTTTTGGCTGTAATCTAACAAGTGTTGTTTTGACTGTAATCTAACACAGTGTTGATTTGGCTGACTATTATATAATAGGGTTTCTTTCAAACAGTAGGAGATGGAGTTTTTAAAAACATATTTGAAGAAAACAGAAGAGGGAATTTTGGTAACAATTTACTGAAAGCATCCGGGTATAATGCTTTTATCTTTCACCCATTTCCCCCAAAACACACCCTGTTCCAAGGCAATTGACAACAAATAAAATCCACTATACATTAATATAGTCTACAACCATTGCATCCCAATCAATATTACCTCAGTAAACAAACTCACATTCAAAGCTTTGAAAACAACAACTGAATATACAGAAAATAAAATCAAATAGAACAGAACGTGATGAACAGAGGATAACTTCAATCACTTCCTGGTGTGGACCACTCTGACCTTTCTGAAATCAAGGTTAGCTTCCGACTGCTGAGGTAACAGTTCTGAGTAAACGTTAAACTCTATCCCTTCTCTCTCCCTCCCCTAAGTGTCTGACCCATATTCCCAAAGCAGACCTGCCTGACCTGGGTTCTTAAGTCCTAGTCATGTGAGACTGGGTAGTTTCCACCTGGGAGACGCTGGGGGGGGGGGGGGGGGGCTGCCTGGAGTAAAGGTTATTTATAGAGTCGAAGTCTGGGTCAGGTGCTAAAGCACTGAGTAAACGCCACCCGAACCAAGTGGTTTTCCTGTGATCTCTAATCCATTTGGCTCTGACCCACTGGCCACAGACTGTCGGCTCAACGTCTAGTTTTAATTTACATTTCGTCGAGTTGTCAACTCATTTGAATTCATTTTTAAATCAGCAACAATGTCAAGATTGTAATTTAGGTTCAAAGTTGGGTGAAAAAAAAGACAACAATTCCTGAAATGTCTTTATGCTGTTGACTTTTTATGTTAACGACTTTTTGTAAATCCAATCAATTTTTCACATTGGCTCAATGTCATCACATCAACGACAAACAAATGTTGAAATGACGTGGAAACTATGTTAATTCATCCAGTATGTCCCCAGTGGGTACTGTCTGCATGTTAGCCTGGGCTGGCAGGTTGACTTACTGAAGAGGAGGAGGAGGTGGAAGAGGAGAGGGAGGGGGAGGAGGAAGAGGAAGGTGTCTCCTCTGTAACACTGAAAGAGCCTAAGAGGAGAGCCTAAGAGCTCTCCTGTAAGAGCCTAAGGGGAGGAAGAAGAGGAGAAGGAGGAGGAAGCTGCCTCCTCTATAACACTGACCTACTGGAAGAACCTAAGAGGAAGAGGAAAATGAGAAGGAGGAAGAGGATGGGGAAGAGGTGGAATAGGAGGAGGAGGAGGAGGAAGGAGCCTCCTCTGTAACACTGACCTACTGGAAGAGCCTAAGAGGAGGGAGAGGAAGACGGGGAGGAGGAAGAGGATGGGGAAGAGGTGGAATAGGAGGAGGAAGAGGAGGAGGAGGAGGAAGGAGGAAGACGAGGAAGAGGAAGGAGCCTAAGAGGTGGTGAATAATGCCAGCTCCCTGTCCTGTCCCGACCTGTCCCGACCTGTCCTATCCTGACCTGACCTGCACGCTAACCACCAAAGCTTGGTTTGGCTCCCACTCAGCTTACTCACTTACTTACTTAACTTGCCTGTACATGCACAGTTCGTGCCCACATAGCAGGCTATTATTACTGTAATGCCCATTTAACATGTAGTTTAGAAGTAAATACCTGGGCATATGTGTACTGTCATATAGAAAGACAACATAACTTGTGATATAAAGTGTTAACAACTACATACTACCAACTACATACTACATACTACCAACTACATACTACCAACTACATACTAACAACTACATACTACCAACTACATACTACCAACTACATACTAACAACTACATACTACCAACGACATACTACCAACTACATACTACCAACTACATACTACCAACTCCCAACTACATACTACCAACTACATACTACCAAATACTCACTACTTACTACATACTACCAACTACATTCTACCAACTACCAACTACATACTACCAACTACATACGACCAACTACATACTACCAACTACATACTACCAACTACCAACTACATACTACTAAATAAATACTACCAACTACATACTACCAAATACTTACTACATACTACCAAATACATACTAACAAACTGCATACTACCAACTACATACTACATACTACCAACTACCAAGTACATACTACCAACTACATACTACCAACTACATACTACCAACTACATACTACCAAATATGAAAATAAGAATTTGTTCTTAACTGACTTGCCTGGTTAAATAAAGGTAAAAAAAAAAAAAAAAAAAAAAAAACACCAACTACATACTACCAACTACATAATACCAACTACCAACCACATACTACTAAATAAATACTACCAACTACATACTACCAAATACATACTACCAACTACCAACTGCATACTACTAAATACATAATACAAACTACATACTACTAAATAAATACTACCAACTACATACTACTAACAACATACTACCAACTGCGTGCTACCGACTACATACTACTAAGTACATACTACTAAATACAGACTACTAAATACATGTTACTAACTACCAACTACATACTACCAGATACCAACTACATACTACTAAATAAATACTACCAACTACATACTACCAAATACTTACTACTAAATGCATACTACTAACTACCAACTACATACTGCTAACTACATACTACTAACTACATACCAATAAATACATACTACCAACTACATACTACTAAATAGATGCTACCAACTACCAACTACATACTACTAACTACATACTAGTAACTACATACTACTAACTACATACTACCAACTACATACTACCAACTACATACTGCTAAATAGATACTACCAACTACATACTACTAACTACATACTAATAACTACATACTGCTAAATAGATACTACCAACTACATACTGCTAAATAGATACTACCAACTTCATACTACTAACTACATACCAACAAATACATACTACCAACTACATGCTACTAACTACATACTAATAACTATGTACTACCAACTACATACTACCAACTACATACTAATAACTATGTATTACCAACTACATACTACCAACTACATACTACTAACTACATACTAATAACTATGTACTACCAACTACATACTACCAACTACATACTACTAACTACATACTAGTAACTATGTACTACCAACTACATACTACCAACTACATACTAATAACTACATACTACTAACTACATACTAATAACTATGTACTACCAACTACATACTAATAACTACATACTACTAACTACATACTAATAACTATGTACTACCAACTACATACTACCAACTACATACTACTAACTACATACTAATAACTATGTACTACCAACTACATACTACCAACTACAAACTAATAACTACATACTAGTAACAACATACTGATAACTACATACTACCAACTACATACTACCATATGTATTCCACTAAGTATGGTATACATGTGACACTCGTTAGTTGTCAGGACAAATTGTACGTATATATACAGTACCAGTGAAAGGGTTGGACACAGCCAATCATTCAAGGGTTTTTATTTATTTTTGCAATTTTTTAACATTGTAGATTAATAGTGAAGACACCAAAACTATGAAATAACACACATGGAATCAGGTAGTAACCACAAAAGTGTTAAACAAATCAAAACATATTTTATATTTGAGATTCTTCAAAGTAGCCACCTTTTGCCTTGATTACAGCTATGCACACTCTTGGCATTCTCTCAATCAGCTTCACCTGTAATGCTTTTCCTACAGTCTTGAAGGAGTTCCCACATATGCTGAGCACTTGTTGGCTGCTTTTCCTTCACTCTGTGGTCCAACTCTTCCCAAACCGTCTCAATTGGTTTGAGGTCGGGTGATTGTGTAGGCCAGGTCATCTGATGCAGCACACCATCACACCGCCTCCTCCATGCTTCACAATGGGAATCACACATGCGGAGATCATCCGTTCAACTACTCTACGTCTCACAAAGACAAGGCGGTTGGAACCAAAAATCTCAAATTTGGACTCATCAGACCAAAGGACAGATTTCCACCAGTCTAATGTCCATTGCTCGTGTTTCTTGGCCCAAGCAAGTGTCTTCCCACTGCTGGTGCACACCCAATGACATTGTGCCTTTGGAATGCCGAGATCTGTTGGTCTCTTGTCATACGAATCACTTCCTATGACTTGGCGTCTGTGTTTCATGTGCAGTTTATTACACATTCATAGTTTCCCCTTCCACGGGAGACCGCATATCCATGTCTCTTATTGTGACAGTTTGTATGACTACTTTCTCTTTACTGAATCTTCAAGGCCAAAAGCCTATTGAGTGGTGTCCTTTAGTAGTGGTTTCTTTGCAGCAATTCAACCACGAAGGCCTGATTCACACAGTCTCCTCTGTACAGTTGATGTTGAGATGTGTCTGTTACTTGAATTCTGTGAAGCATTTATTTGGGCATGCAATCTGAGGTGCTGTTATCCCTAATGAACTTATCCCCTGCAGCAGAGGTAACTCTGGGTCTTTCCTGTGGTGGTCCTGATGAGAGTCAGTTTCATCATAGCGCTTGATGTTTTATTGTGACTGCACATTTTCTGTATTGACTGACCTTCATGTCTTAAAGTAGTGATGGTGTCACGTTCTGACCTTAGTTCCTTTGTTTTGTCTTTTGTTTTAGTATGGTCAGGGCGTGAGTTGGGGTGGGTTGTCTATGTTAGTTTTTCTATGATTTTCTATTTCTGTGTTTGGCCTGATATGGTTCTCAATCAGAGGCAGCTGTCTATCGTTGTCCCTGATTGAGAACCATATTTATGTAGCCTGTTTTCCTTTGTGTTTTGTGGGTGGTTATTTTCTGTCTTTGTGTGTCTGCACCAGATAGAAGTAACTGTTTCGGTTGTCACTTTGTTGTTTTGTGTTTTTGAAGTGTTCAGTTTCTTATTAGATAAGATGAACACTAACCACACTGCGCTTTGGTCCTCCTCTCTTTCTCCTGAAGACGATCGTTACAGATGGACTGTCGTTTCTCTTTGCTTATTTGAGCTGTTCTTGCCATAATATGGACTTAGTCATTTACCAAATAGGGCTATCTTCTGTATACCCACCCCTGCCTTGTCATCAAATCAAATCAAATTGATTTATATAGCCCTTCGTACATCAGCTGATATCTCAAAGTGCTGTACAGACACCCTGCCTAAAACCCCAAACAGCAAGCAATGCAGGTGTAGAAGCCCGGTGGCTAGGAAAAACTCCCTAGAAAGGCCAAAACCTAGGAAGAAACCTAGAGAGGAACCAGGCTGAGGGGTGGCCAGTCCTCTTCTGGCTGTGACGGGTGGAGATTATAACAGAACATGGCCAAGATGTTCAAATGTTCATAAATGACCAGCATGGTCAAATAATAATAATCACAGTAGTTGTCGAGGGTGCAGCAAGTCAGCACCTCAGGAGTAAATATCAGTTGGCTTTTCATAGCCGATCATTAAGAGTATCTCTACCACTCCTGCTGTCTCTAGAAAGTTGAAAGCAGCAGGTCTGGGACAGGTAGCATGTCCGGTGAACAGGTCAGGATTATATAGCAACAGGCAGAACAGTTGAAACTGGAGCAGCAGCACAGCCAGGTGGACTGGGGACAGCAAGGAGTCATCATGCCAGGTAGTCCTGAGGCATGGTCCTAGGGCTCAGGTCCTCTGAGAGAAAGAGAGAAAGAGAGAATTAGAGAGAGCATACTTAAATTCACACAGGACACCAGGAGAAGTACTCCAGATACAACAAACTGACCCTAGCCCCCCGACACACAAACTACTGCAGCATAAATACTGGAGGCTGAGACAGGAGTGGTCCGGAGACACTGTGGCCCCATCCGACCCCCGGACAGGGCCAAACAGGAAGGATATAACCCCACCCACTGTGCCAACCCAGACAGGAAGACCACGTCAGTGACTCAACCCTACTCAAGTGACGCACCCCTCCTAGGGACGGCATGAAAGAGCACCAGTAAGCCAGTGACTCAGCCCCTGTAATAGGGTTAGAGGCAGAGAATCCCAGTGGAAAGAGGGGAACCGGCCAGGCAGAGACAGCAAGGGCGGTTCGTTGCTCCAGAGCCTTTCCGTTCACCTTCACACTCCTGGGCCAGACTACACAACACAACTGATTGGCTTGAAAGCATTAAGAAGGAAATACATTCCAGGTGACTACCTCATGAAGCTGGTTGAGAGAATGCCAAGAGTGTGCAAAGCTGTCATCGAGGCAAAGGGTGGCTTCTTTGAAGAATCTCAAACATAAAATATATTTTGATTTGTTTAACACTTTTTTGGTTACTACGTGTGTTATTTCATAGTTTTGATGTCTTCACAAAGATTCTACAATGTAGAATGTTGACAGTGACTGTGTTATTGGGGAGTGTTGACAGTGTCTGTCTTATTGGGGAGTGTTGACAGCAACTGTGTTATTGGGGAGTGTTGACAGTGTCTGTGTTATTGGGAAGTGTTGACAGTGTCTGTGTTATTGGGAAGTGTTGACAGTGTCTGTGTTATTGGGAAGTGTTGACAGTGTCTGTGTTATTGGGAAGTGTTGACAGTGTCTGTGTTATTGGGAAGTGTTGACAGTGTCTGTCTTATTTGGAAGTGTTGACAGTTTGTTACATAGGTGATCAATTTCTACAATTTTCAATCTGATTATTTTTGCTAATCTATTTCATAGAATGTTATCGTTGCTCATTCCCAAAAGATGGTGAGATAAAATATGAGATTTTTTGTCTGGTATAACAAATAGCTAACCCGATGATAACCCTAAAATGGTAGTGTGAGGAAACTAGACAACCTGACACCAATCATTACATTTAAAAAAAACTGCTATGACAAAAATATGACCCAAGGACCTGTAGACTGTAATATCAGGTTGGGTCTGTGGGTCTGTGGGTCTGTGGGTCTGTGGTCCATTGGACCCTATTCTCATCTCCTTTAAACACTGTTCTGTTCAAGTTAAACCACAAACCAGCCTCATGTCCTACACTGGTTTGTAGTTCCTCACAACACTTTTCCATTCAATGTGCATTTCAATGTGAGTCTACTGTCTCTTGTTCCCGAGTCTCCTAAGTTTCCTGTCTCCTGAGTGTGTGTGTCTCTCTCTGTGTGTGTGTGTGTGTGTGTGTGTGTGTGTGTGTGTGTGTGTGTGTGTGTGTGTGTGTGTGTGTGTGTGTGTGTGTGTGTGTACGTGTGTGTGGTGTGTGCGTGGCTGAGTGTGTGGGTCTGTGTGTGTGTGTGTGTGTGTACGTGTGTGTGGTGTGTGCGTGGCTGAGTGTGTGTGTGTGTGTGTGTGTGTGTGTGTGTGTGTGTGTGTGTGTGTGTGTGTGTGTGTGTACGTGTGTGTGGTGTGTGCGTGGCTGAGTGTGTGGGTCTGTGTGTGTGTGTGTGTGTGTACGTGTGTGTGGTGTGTGCGTGGCTGAGTGTGTGTGTGTGTGTGTGTGTGTGTGTGTGTGTGTGTGTGTGTGTGTGTGTGTGTGGTGTGTGCGTGGCTGAGTGTGTGTGTGTGTGTGTTCGTGTGTGTGTGTGTTCGTGTGTGTGTGTGTGTGTGTGTGTGTGTGTGTGTGTGTGTGTGTGTGTGTGTGTGTGTGTGTGTGTGAGTGTGTGTGTGTGTGGTGTGTGCGTGGCTGAGTGTGTGGGTCTGTGTGTGTGTGTGTGTGTGTGTGTGTGTACGTGTGTGTGGTGTGTGCGTGGCTGAGTGTGTGTGTGTGTGTGTGTGTGTGTGTGTGTGTGTGTGTGTGTGTGTGTGTGTGTGTGTGTGTGTGTGTGTGTGTGTGTGGTGTGTGCGTGGCTGAGTGTGTGTGTGTGTGTGTGTGTGTGTTCGTGTGTGTGTGTGTGTGTGTGTGTGTGTGTGTGTGTGTGTGTGTGTGTGTTATTATGGGAGACCCTGGCTCTGACGTACTTCCTTAGTACCATCTTCTGTTCTTGTGGAGTTTCATACGCTGTGCTTGTTGTACTGCTCTCTGGTGGGAAACTTTGATGTCATCAACCACGGCACTGCAGGACACACACACACACACATATACACACACAGACTGTGGCGAACGTAGTGCCTCAGGGTGCCATTATTATTGGTGTGGTGCCCATGTGTTGGTAGTGTCCAGGGGGTGAGGGCTGGGGGAGGGGCTGCACCTGGGTCCCAGCAGGCTGATTGGTTAGTTTGGTCATGTGGAATGTCACCATCTGGTCCCCATGTAGGTTTGTCTACTCTCTCTCTCTCTCTCTCTCTCTGTCTCTCTCTCTCTGTCTCTGTCTCTCTCTCTCTCTCTCTCTGTCTCTCTCTCTCTCTCTACTCTCTCTGTCTTTCTCTCTCTCCTCTCTCTCTCTCTCTCTCTCTCTCTCTACTCTCTCTCTCTCTGTCTCTCTCTCTCTACTCTCTCTCAATTCAATTCAATTCAATTCAAGGGGCTTTATTGGCATGGGAAACATGTGTTAACATTGCCAAAGCAAGTGAGGTAGATAATATATACAGTGAATATATAAAGTGAAATAAACAATAAAAATGAACAGTAAACATTACACATACAGAAGTTTCAAAACAATAAAGACATTACAAATGTAATATTACATATATACAGTGTTTACACAATGTACAAATAGTTAAAGTACACAAGATAAAATAAATAAGCATAAATATGGGTTGTATTTACAATGGTGTGTGTTCTTCACTGGTTGCCCTTTTCTCGTGGCAACAGGTCACACATCTTGCTGCTGTGATGGCACACTGTGGAATTTCACCCAGTAGATATGGGAGTTTATCAAAATTGTGTTTGTTTACTAGTTC